>NW_020257640.1:596146-624946 GCF_003255815.1 Theropithecus gelada
CTCGCTGGTCGGGCTGCAGCAGCTGACCAGCACCGATCGTCCGGCACTCCCCAGTGAGATGAACCCAGTACCTCAGTTGAAAATGCAGAAATCACCGGTCTTCTGTGTCGCTGGCGCTGGGAGTTGGAGACTGGAGCTGTTCCTATTCGGCCATCTTGCTCCGCCCCCCATGTCAGGACTTTTCTAGCTCCCTAAGACACTTGCTCAGAATACGGAAGTGCTCAATTCAACAAACCCTGTCTGTCTTTTGATAATGCCAGTACCAGCTTTGCTAAGCCCTGTTCCATGAAGAATGAATTCAGAATGCAATAGTTGCTTGGGTCTAAAAATTCTTTCAGCAACTGTATCAGTAGAACAAATTTCTTAGGTCAGAATTTCCCAACAAACATGTGTTCATCATGATATTATCGGAGGCAATAAGGAAACCAAATGTGTTGTGGGAATCTCTGAATTTTTGAAATCCTTACTTAAAGAATCATGAAGTCTCTTTTTCCCTCTACCTACCTCCAGTGAGCATTTAACAGTCTATTGTGCAACGGAAATTAGAGCACTGAACCCCTAACTCTCCCATTGTTTACGCTGATAAAGGTATTGGACTGGACAGTGCTCCATAGAACACTCGGGGAAACTCTGATCTAAGGATGTCATGCACAATTATCTCTCCGAGTTTAACAAATGTTTATTGAATAAACACTTCGTATTCCTCAAAAGCTTGTGAGCTATGATCTATGCAAAGACAGGCTAGCGTCATTCAATTATGTAATAGCGGTTAATAAATGACTAAAGGACATATTTACTTACTGACTGACTGACTGTGCTGTTGGAAGACCAGGCCACTGTACCTTGGGGAAAGCATCCGCAAGCTGTGTAGGGAGCTGAAATGTTCAAGGCACCTGAGACAATTTTCTCTGCCCTAGTGAAACAGTCACTTCTGTAAGTCAGTCTTGCTTCCTTCTGTGAGCATTGAACTATGGTGTCAAGATCACTTTTATATTGTGTAAATTATTCCCTGAGGCAGGTGGGAAATTCCACTTCAAGAAAAATTGCAAGAGAAAGATTTGTCTCCTGCTTCTCCCAGCTTGCTGCCTGACTGCCAAACACACACACACACACACACACACACACACACACAGAGAGACTCACACACACATACAGACAGGCACACACACACAAGAGACTGTCCACTCTCACCTGCTCAGGGAAAGTGCCTGTCTCTGGAGAAATCATTGCAGCAAAGGAATCCAAAGGTGGGACTGAGGAGGGCTGAAGGACTCAGCAACGCTCAGAATTAGAGATCCCTTCCCTCTCCCTGGCCCCTTCCATGGCTGTTCCAAAAGGTCCCAAAACAGGAAGCCTATTAAAAACATCTACCTACAAACACAGACTGTGGAAGAGAAGGATGAAGAATAAATCTCACAAAGAAGAATCAAGTTTTCCACTCACTTTGTCGTTCCCTCTGAGATCCTCACTGTATATCCTTACAGACCCTGTTTTCTCTTTGTTCTACATGGGAAATCCTGCTTTCTAAAGTAGAATATTTGAGAAAGTGACCACTAAATGAGAACATGATGAAGGGCTGAGAGACTGGAGGTGTTGAAGACAAGCTTATCTACTTAATTTGCCAAGATCCTAGAGGGCTAATATTGTTTTTCCTTATTGAAATGCTGGAAATTCTTACTAAGTCTCCTAGTAACCTCCTTACATTTTGCTTTAGGTAAAAAAAAAAAAAAAAAGAAAAAAGGAATATTATTTAATGAAACAATTCTTAAGATGTTTATACTTTTCCAAAACAACGTAAGGTACCCAAAAATAAATATGGGGACAAAATTTTAATGATAGAGCCATAGAACTGCACTGCTGACACTAACCTTTCAGTGTCACTCTGAGACGGAGTCACTCGAAGACTCAGGATAGGAAAGGTTAGGGCAACCTCTAATAACATGCTTCGTTTGGAGTAGTTAAGAGGATATCCTCCATGAGCACTTGATAGTATTTCTCCCCAAGACCCTCCCCTCAGACCAGAGGACCAGATGGCTTAGGTCCACCCAGGACACCTTGTGTCAGCACACGGTAGGATATGATGCCCTACTCATCCTCCTTAACTTGCATAATAGTAGTAACTAATGACCACGTTTGTTGTGGGAGGTGCTCAATGCTTTTCATGTACAATCTTGTTTAGTATCCAAAATCACAAACACTCCAAGAAATAGATATTATTATGCCAAATCCACAAGTAAGAAAATTAAGGATTTACAGATCCTCATTAACGTTAGTGTTAAAGGATGTAACTGCAACTGCAGTGTTCTTTCTCTTTCCCACAGCTAGGTTATAAAGCAACTGTATCTGCTCTTTTTCATTCACGTCTACTCAATTTTTTTTTCCTAACCTCGAATTGACACTTTTTCTAATGATAACAGAATCTTAGAATTACACATATAAAGACTATAAAATATTTAAACTGGCATGCCCTCAAGTAACCGTTATTCAAGCAGAAATTTCTTGTGAGAAATTCGAGGCCCAGAAATATTATGCTTTTTATCCAGAATCACCACCAGTCTTCACATCTTTAGACTGTCATCTGCAGGTCTTTTTTTACAGTACTTGGCCATAATTCCTTTTCACTGGGTAACCGCTAAAATATTTCTTTTAAATATTATCCCCTTGCTACTCACATCCTCCAATGGTAGCAAGAAGAAGGAATACCTTAGAGTTACAAGAGTAAATAAATACAGAGAACCCTGTGCTCCTTGCCTTCAGGAACATGGCATAATTCAGTCCACATGCAGCCCTGAATTGAATCAATATTTCATTCCATTACTTTCAATGGGATTCTCATTGCCCTTCCTAGAATAATTTAATTTCTCTCGCTTCTCAAATTAAATGATACCTGAAAGTTTCAGCTGATGAACAGCTCCTGTTTTACTGTAGGAGGCCTTCCTTCAGGTACATGGGGCATTCATCTTTTACTATTAGTGAAGGCCATTAGCTTCAATAGAATGCCCTCTCTCTCTGACATCCACTACAGTAGTAATACTCTCAGCCCCGTAATGAAACTCATTTCCATGGCTCTGGATAAATAAAAGCAGATTGTCTGGAATCTTTTTGACCATGCATTTAAAGGAAGTACATTGATGAAATGGAGGAAGGCATTTATTGGGAGTTCATATAGTTGCCTAATGTATGGTATTTTTTATTGTTGTTGCTTACATTTGTAGTGCAATATTATATTAAGAGTGGCATTGAGGTAATTCAAATACTACACATGAAAAAAATAGAAAAGTATACCTCATTAGAAATGTAGATGAGAGTAACCTCAATGTTCATGGTATTACTGGTTAACATTTATTGAATGCTAGACATTATTCTCAGTATGTTTTCAGCATGACCTAAGCTAATTTTAATGAGGTGAATAACTCGTGTAGCATCACATGACTATTAAGAGGAAGAGCTGGATTTAAGCCTGGAGAGCACTGTGCTTGTGCTCTGAACCTCCACACCATGTTTCCTGTGAAACCCAACTCAAGAGAACTCTGAGCCACACATTCCAGCACAGTTCCCCAGCTAGGAAGATAAGCAAGGCCCAGCTGTGCTTGGAAAATCAATAGACAGTTTTTAAAAGTGCATGATGCATTCATGGTTTCCCTCAGACAATGGAAACACACACACCCACAAATACATTGAAACCACAGGAAACTGTAAGTAGCAATCTCCTCTTATTTCAGATTATCAATCAGTGAATGAGTCAAAACATTTATTGAGTATCTACATACTATACATCACTGGGCATCTCAAGGGATCGTGCTTTTGCCTTATAACTTGAATCCATAAGTGTATCATATCACCTGTGGTATATGGGGTCAAGATACAAGTGTGCAAAAAGTTACTGTTGCTATGGTGAGTGCACATAGTAGGTTATTGATGTTGGAGGTTGCTGCAGGTGCTAGTCACTCATCTGAAGCTGCTTATGAATTGAAAACAGTCAAAAGAGGCCAATCGCTTCTTTTTCAGGATAAGTTGTATTAAAGGGTTGATGGAGGACCCGTAATAACCCATGTATAAGGTTATCTGATAGAGTTGAATTGGAAAATGAGGTTTGGAACTGAAGCCAAGGTAAGGTTTTCAGTTACCTTGCCCCCAAGTCTAATCTCCCTTGGGTACTACCTACAAAAAAGGTTCTGTCCACAAAATGCAGTAAGTGTCCTCATTCATAGAGGGTCACCTCCCACACACCAGGAACCTGTGAAACGAAGAGCCAGGCGAAGCAGCTGGACCACTAGTGTTCTCTAGGAGACAGGGCCTGCTCCCCAACTCCTGCGTGGTTTTGCACAGTGAGCTGGACTTTCTGACCAAGCTGTGACACAGGCAGCAAAAGACAGGGGGGCTAGAGTACATTTCCTAGTCTGAGGTACTTTCTTCTGTAGAATATGGGCTGTCAGATCACTCTCCCTCCATCTTCTTGCGTCTGAAAAGGACATCACTCCTTCTCTCACAGCTGGGAAGAGAGGCTGGAAAAAGACCTCCAATCTAGAGAAACAGGTTTGGAAAGGAAGGTAGCAGCTCAGCCTGTATGAGCAATGCAGACATGTGGGGCTGCATCAGGTGAGGAAAAGCACCGCAGACATGGGCTAACTTTCAAGAGGGGGCGGAAACAAGGTGAGTTCAAAGGAGAAAGGGATGGTTTGAGTGGAATCTTGGAAGATATGGTAAGGTAAGAAGACAATTATTGGCCAGGCAGAAGAGGCAGAAAAGGTCATTCTAGACACAGAGTGGGATGAGAAAAAGCTCATAGGTCCAGGGACACCTGCAAAGGCACCCGCACCCTGTCGTATAAGGTGGCAGTGGCCCTCTGAGCCCAGAAACCTCAAGATCTCCTGGGGAAGTCTCTCAGGGTCACAAGGTTGTGAATGTCTGAAACCTAGCAAGTAAATGGCCATCAGCACCCCTGCCTGGATTCAGTCAGGGTGGCTCCTTTTTGTTGGAATTAAAAATAAATACATTTTTATCTGAATGAAGTTTTCTGAAAGTTAAAAAATAAAAATTTTTTAAAAGGCAACAAGGGCCGGGCGCGGTGGCTCAAGCCTGTAATCCCAGCACTTTGGGAGGCCGAGACGGGCGGATCACAAGGTCAGGAGATTGAGCCCATCCTGGCTAACATGGTGAAATCCCCGTCTCTACTAAAAATACAAAAAACTAGCCGGGCAAGGTGGCGGGCGCCTGTAGTCCCAGCTACTCGGGAGGCTGAGGCAGGAGAATGGAGTAAACCCGGGAGGCGGAGCTTGCAGTGAGCTGAGAGCCGGCCACTGCACTCCAGCCTGGGCGACAGAGCCAGACTCCGTCTCAAAAAAAAAAAAAAAAAAAAAAGGCAACAAGACACCACATTCATGAGCTGAAGAGCCAGAGCCCTGAAAATAGCTACTGATGTAACAGGCATGCTCTGTCGTCGTAAATAGAGTATCTGCTCTTTGCAGGCAGGGGGCTGTGTTCACATTTTTTGGACGTGGCTTTGGCACTGTTTCCTACAGATCGTGCTTGCTAAGCGGTTCATCTTCAGCATCACAGTGACCTTCACGGGATCACTCTGGGACAACTGTCTCTCTCCTCAACCCCTTTCAGACCTTCCTCCTTTTTACTACTTACATAGACTCCTGTTTCTCCATGCTTTCTTTACTTACATTTTCTTTACTTGTCTCAGTTGTTTCACTCTTACAGAAACACACAAGCATAATGACACCTGTGTGCCAGTCCCGCTGATGCCCCACCCAGGTCTCTAAACAAATGTTTGTGCAGCTCAGAACAACATGAATATCCAGGAGCAACAGTGAGTCCACAGGCAGGCGGGTCTCATCCTCCAGAAACCAAGGGGAAGAAAAAAAAAAAAAGCAGCTGGGAATGGAGCGAGAAAGCATATGAAATAAAACCATAATACTGTTGCAAGTAAGATAAAGGTCAATGAGTTTCAAAATGTCAAATGACAAAAGGATAATTTCCCTTCCAGTTTGCGGTTAGTGTGGTTTAGTCACTGCCAAGTCTTAAACCTTTCTGACTTCGTGTGCATTTTCAGTCTCGTAGTAGCAGCTTATGAGCAATTTATTCAAGTGTATATTAATATCCTCATAAATGTCAATCAGCACCTTAAGTGATGTGAAAATTTTTGGTGGATAGATTATATCTTGGGTATAATACTTGTGCATTGATTCTAATATATAGACGTTTGAAGCCCTATTGAGGGGTAGTGTGGAAGGTAGAGTTGCTGAGGGTTGTGGGTGACTGGTGGCTACTAAATTTTTTGATGTTTCATACTCACAGATTCTTTAGGGATAATAAAAATGTCCAAATCACAAATGATGGTGGTTCTCTGGATATTCAGCAAACTTTTATTGAGTTTCTACATATGGCAGGCATTGGGATATCTATATCTATCTATCTATAAATAGATAGATATAAATAGAGATAGAAATAAATTAGATATTTATTTATTAGAGATAGATAGATAGACAGATAGATAGATATAGAGATAGAAAGCTGACTCTTTAGAGACTCAGGAAAAACACACTGCAAAAGCTAAAGACACTGTGGGCACTCAATAAAATTTGTATTGATGTTATATTGTTGTAACTGCTAATCATAAAACAAATGGCAGTGTTCATGTGCCAAGCACTTGGCATGCATGATTTTCATTTGGGGATAGTTATCACTATTCTTATTTTGAAGATAAAGAAATTGTGCTGCAGAAAAGTTAGAGGACATTTCTGAAGCCACACAACAATTTAAAGGTGAAGCCAAATTTTTAACCCAATACAGTCTGACTCCAGAACTCAAGCTCTGTCCACTACATATTGATGCCCTACTGAATATCAATAAAATAATGCTCAATCATTACATTTTCAAGATGAACCAGACCCATACAGCAGTCTAATAAGCATGCAAACCAGTAACACCACAGTACATATTCTTTCAAGCTTTTCCTAATTTTCACTTAAATGTCCAAGCAAAGAATCATTCTCAAGTTCCCTAAGGAATACAATCCATGCAATATACTTGACTGGTTTATTAAGTATCTCCTCTTCCCTTGTTGTCTGTCTCTTTTTCTTTCTCTCTCTGTTATTCAGTTCCTAGCATAGTACCAGATGTTCCAAAAGGTCCAAATAGCTGAGGATTCTTAAAGCATTTAAACCATTGAATGTAATCACTCCTTTTCTCTTTGAGCCCTGTGCAAGTTTATGTCTGGACTCAGCAGGGTATAGAGTTATGGAATGAGAAATGCATAGCCCCTCCCCAGGCAACTGACATGCAAATAGCCAGCTTTAGCATGTCGCTTCCATGGCAGTGCTGACAGCAATGTCTAGGGGAGAACAGGAAACAGAGAGATTGGAATCTATAAGTGAGCTGGAGAAACTTCAGAAAAAGTAGACATTAAACAACCCTAAAAGGAAAGTAGGAAGAAGGATCATGTTAATCGTAAGTTGAAAGAACACTACCCACAGACACTAAGTGTGAAAGTGTGTGATCTATTTGGAGCAAGTGGGCTCTACCATTTCACTAGAGTAAAAGGAATCTGAAGAGCATTGTGCATGTCTTCTCTGCTCCTGATGTTATAGCAAAATACCATAGAATGGATGATTTATTAAAAATAGACATTTACAGTAAGGTGAGGTAGCTCACACCTGTAATCTGAGTATTTTGGGAGGCGAAGGTAGAAGGATCACTTGAAGCCAGGAGTTTGAGACCAGCCTGGGCAATAAAGCAAGACATTGTCTCTACAACAACAAAAACAGAAATTTTTAAATAGCCAGTATGGTAGCGCAAACCTGTAGTCCCAGCTATTTCAGAGGCTGAAGCAGCAGGATCATTTGATCCCAGGAGTTCAAACTGCAGTTAGCTTTGATTGCACCACTGCACTCCAGCCTAGGCAACAGACTGAGACCCAGTCTCAAAACAAAGCAAAACAATCAGAAATGTATCGCTCACAATTCTGGAGGCTGTGAAATCTAAGATGTCCAAGATCAACGCACCAGCAAATTTGGTCTCTAGTGAAAGTTTATTCTCTGCCTCTAACATGGCTCCTCTTGCTGCGTCCTCACAGGGAAGAAGGGGTAAAAAAGGTCCTCAGGCCCCATGTCCTCAAACCCTTTTATAATAGTACCTAATCCTATGCATGAGGGCAGAGCTCTCAGGGCCTGGCTACCTCCCAAAACCCCCACATCAATATCAACACCTTGGAAATTACATTCCAACATAGGAATTTTGGGGGACATCAACATTCAGACCCATAGCAGTGACAATCGGGGTTGGAGAGCTCTGTGGGATCGGACAATGAAGGAAATGAATTTCACGCTACAGAATTTAAATTTATATTAAGTAAGAAATGCAGCCAGGGAAGGTGGTTTACACCTGTAATCCCAGTTCTTTGGGAGGCCAAGGCTGGCAAATCACTTGAGGTCAAGAGTTTGATACCAGCGTAGCCAACATGATGAAATTTAGTCTCTACTAAAAATGCAAAAATTAGCTGGGCATGGTGACAGGTGCCTGTAGTCCCAGCTACTTGGGAGGCTGAGGCAGGAGAATCATTTGAACCTGGGAGGTGGAATTTGCAGTGAGCCACAATCACATGAATACACTCCAGCCTGGAAGACAGAGCAAGACCCTATCTCAGAAAAAAAAAAAAAAAAGCAGAAATGTAATGAAGGGGAAATGATATGGTTTGGCTGTGTCTCCACCCAAATCTCATCTTGAATTGTAACTCCCACAATTCCCACATGCCATGGGAGGGACCTGGTAGGAAGTGATTGAATTATGGGATTGGATCTTTCCTGTGCTGTTCTCAAGATGGTGAATGAGTCTCAGGAGATCTGATGGTTTTAAAAACAGGAGTTTCCCTGAACAGACTCTTTCTTTGCCTGCCGCCATCCATGTAAGATGTGACCTGCTGCTCCTTGCCTCTCACCTTCCGCCATGATTGTGAGGCCTTGCCAGTCATGTGGAACTGTAAGTCCAATAAACCTCTTTCTTTTGTTAATTGCCTCGTCTCAGGTATGTCTTTATCAGCAACGTGAAAATAGACAAATATAGGAAGGGTTTTCATAAGGAATGCAACCTGGTTAGACCTTCGTTTTAGGAAAATAATTGGTGAAAGAATAAATAGGGGAGGTAAAACAGTGAAAGAATTGAGACCAGATTTTAGCAATAGCATGTGGTTAGACGGTTTTGTTTGGAAGGGGAGTTAGGTGCTTTAGAATTCTGTTCCCTCTCTCTATTTGCAAAGAATGTATATAGTAACATGCTTTTCTAAGATGGTGGAAGATAAAGTGGTTGGTCTATGTCATGTTCCACCCCAGTACTGGAAAATCTCGCTTTATCCCTTTCCCCTTTACTCATTTTTCTGGGAAGTGTTTTCTGGGAAGACAGTCAATGGGCTTCAGTGCACAGAGGTCTTGGTTGTTCCCTAAAATGTTGAATGGGTGCCTCTCAGAGACAAGATGAAAGTCTTCAGAATGATTTGAGTATCTTCAGCTATGGCCCCCTAAACAATAAAAAGATTCTCAGGAACCGAAGACAAACAAAGTAACTTCTAATACAGAACTCACATTATATCATCCCATACCATTAGAGCATATTTATATAGTGCTTTCACATGTATAGTATACTTATATGCTTTATAATATTATTACAGTTTGAATCTATGGTATTATGAATTACATATACTGTTATATATAATTCCATGTAAGCTCACATAGCCTCATGTACAAATGTTTGCAAACGTGAATGAATAGATTTAATAATATGAAAACAATTTCAGAGAAAAATCTTCAAATAATAATATTTTAAATAATCAAGATTTAGGAAATTCAGCCCTTTCTTTCCCTGGAAAGGCAGTTTAGCAATTCAACTACTCATATAAATCTTCTAACAATTTGAATGTGGAAAACTGTGGCAAATTTAGAATTATAATGAGCTTCAACTTCAGCTTCAGAGGAGAAGGAAAATTTTCTCGCTTAGACTGAACTTCCCTCAGGAAAAAAAAGAAAACACAATAATATTTCAACTTAGATTAATGAGATTAATAACAACAGAAAAATCATCAAAACAATTATAATACAGCCAATTAGCCAATTTGGGACAGAGGAGTATAAAACGTGCAGTTTTTATGTGTCACTGGCCCTACAGGACACAGAATAGGGTGAAGTATGAACAATGACAGATATACCAACATTGGGCACCTACTGTGGATCAGAACAGAATTAAACAGAATTAAATTATTTCATATATTATCCTATTGAATGCTCACAGAAGCTCTATGAGACAGCGTGGAGTGTATCTTCTAAGTTTACTGGGAACTGCCTCTGAATTGTTCAACAATGTGCTAGATGAAACAGTAAGTGCTGCCCCCACCCGAAGACAGGTTGCATTTTCCTGTAAGTGCTCCCTAGGTCTCCAAGTACTGAGCAGGTGGCATTTCTTATCACAGGCACCCTAAACAACGGGCATCTAATCTGTTATTACATTATAGTTACATACAACACCAGGTGAAGTCACAGAGCATCATGAATCACTGCCAGCTTTGTGTCTCCACTGTTAAGGTCATTCTCATGCTCACCCAGTTAAAGAAAGAGCAACAGAGGGCAGGATCCCTTCCCTGGAATAAGTGATAGTGGCTCCATCTAGCCCCATCTGCATGCATCTCTGCAGAAAGCCAATAGATCTGGGTAAGCAAGTACCTTTCTTGTTGACCCTTTACTTGTAAGTTTCCCCAGGAACTTGTTCCTTGTACCCATACTATGTGTTACTATGAGCTTAGAGAAATGTAAGTAATCTATTAGAAATCAGTAGGAGGTATATGAGCTAGGATACAAACCTTGATCTATCTAATAAGAAAGTGATTCTTGTTAGTAAGATTAACCTGTCGAAAGTCACAGCCTTACTAAGTTGTGAGGCTAGAACTTCGACCAGGTCTGCCAATTCACAAGTCACTGTTTGTTATCACAGGCCACTCTTCCTTAAAGGGTGAACTTAAAACTATCTGCACCAGAATGACCAGAGGTGCTTATTACTATCACAATTTCAGAGTCCTACCTCACATTTATGGAATCATAGTCTCTGATAGTGACGACCTCAAATCTGCAATTCCTAATAGGAACCTCAGGTGATCCTGATGAAGTTGAAAGTTTAAGATGCATTGCTTTATAGAAATTGTCCTGAAATTGCCATTAAAACCTATATGTACATAAAGTACCCAGGGTGGTGTAAGGCAAGGGCCAGACCACACATCTTCTGTATGCATTGAGGAAGTCAATCTCTCAGGAATGAGACATTCATGAAGCCTAACTTCTTGGAATAAGTAGTAGGAAACAAGAAAAGAGGAAGGTTTTGTGATATCACAGGGGCTTTGAGGATCCTATCAAAAGATCCACCTGAATCTCCCATATAAGTGATTTCTGATACCTGAACTCAGAGAACATGATTGCCTAGTCAAGAGAGGTCCAAGGAGGCATACATACCCTCTTACAAACTTGACAAAAATACCTATACTTGCTTCAACCATGGTCTATTCTTAGCAACACCAAGGCAGGTAAGGAGGAGTACAAGTACAGGCTTTAAGGGTAAGAGCTATAGTTTTCTTCCTTTCCTGGAAAGTAAACAAAATGTAACTTGCTTCTAACATTCAGGAAGAACCAGTGATGAACTCACAAAAATGTGGACCAGATGTGTGCCAAAGCAAGACAGGGTGGAGCTGCCACAGTCACTACGTGGGTAGAAGTTTTATGTAGTCTGAGAACCATGCTCTGCATTCACCTCATCTTTTATTCACCTCTTCCTTCCTCTCTTGTCTCACCAGAGAAAACTTGGGCTCCAATTCAAAAGGAAGCTTGGGCAGAAGCTTGTGATTGAAAAATATTTTACCTAATTCATCAGTGTTAAGTGTGTCAAAAATCAAACCTTCCAAGCACTGCTATAAATCACTCTCCCTAAAACAATAGGAAATATGTTGCTCGAATGCAACAGCAATTGCTATGAATTCCAAACAGTCAAGCAAAAGACAAA
Organism: Theropithecus gelada; assembly: GCF_003255815.1. Lineage (NCBI taxonomy): Eukaryota > Metazoa > Chordata > Mammalia > Primates > Cercopithecidae > Theropithecus > Theropithecus gelada. The sequence continues at coordinate 608,186 of NW_020257640.1, forward strand.
TGCAAGCCTTCGAGGGAGATATAATTTCATGGTATTTTTTGAAGACCTATAAATTTTCAAAAAAGTAAGTGGGACATATCTAACATGGTGGAAACCAAAGAAAAGATGATTAAAACTCGAAAGGATACAAATAAAAATGGATTTTATTCATTCTGTACAGTACTTGGTACATAGAAGATGTTCAAAAGTTTTTGTGATGAATTTATGAATAAATTCCAAGATTCTTGCAGTTATTACTGTGGTTTCTTAAAACAGCCTTCACCCTCAACATTATAAGAAATTACAGAATCACTGAAGGCCTGTAGAGTTGTCCATTTTATCACTGGACTGGCCAAAGACCCTCACATATACTAGCTGTACCCATTCAAACTTTGGTGATCAGGCAATTTACTTCCATTTTACTTAGTTGAGTTTTGTGTTGATTTCATTTTTGTGTTTGTGAATACATGCTTAGAAAGAAGATCATGATACTTCCTCCCTGATGAATCACCAATTCAGACTGGCAAAGAGAATGGGAGTGGCTGTGTCTATTCCTGTGATTGGGGTAATAAAATTTCAGTAAACACATTAGTGTGTCTTTCCCTAAGATGCCTATCAATACCCAAGCAATATTTAGGCCAAGTACAAAGTGTGCTCTAAATAGGAAGCTTGAGGGTCCAGCATCAATAACAAATTTCATCTTCTGCTATAATTATGTTATCAAAGTGAAAGAGAGTTTAATAAAAAATTGTCATAAAAATGAATGGTTAGAACTGTGTATTTATGAAAAAGATATATATACACATATATACATTACATATATACACATATATATAAAGATTTCTTTGTTTATTTGACAGTGAGAAAAGCATTGAATTTCTGTTTTGCAACCTTTAAAGTCTTTCAATAGCAAAGGGTCATTTCCTTAATACCATCTTTCCCAGTTTATCAGAAGACCTCATAAGTGTTTCCTTGACCAGGTCATTTTATGCCTCTATTTTTATTTCATCTTGCAGTTTATTAACTCCTCAAAGGCAAGATTTCTTGACTATGTTCTTTGTGGCTCCTTTTTTTTCATTTAATTCCTTTTTCAAAATGGTCATTGGTATTTATATACCAGAAAGCAATGGATATTTGTTAATATGTATATGCGTACACACACAGTTTCTAAACGATGCTAATATCATCACCTCTGGTGATAAAATTAAGAAACAAATTAATAACTAGTCCCCCTTTTTTCAGATAATTTGTTTACATCTGTGAGATGAAAATTCTGTCTCAATCTTCTATATAACTTTGGTCCAGAAATTCCGTCCTCTTTCATCCTTGCTTCCTAACATGCAGAGCGTTTTTCTTTCTATTGTTTTTAACAATAAGTACTGAAGCTCTCCTAACTGTCCCGTCAAAACTGTGAACTGTTAGTTGGTTAATATTTCAAAACTTTTACATGAAATGCATATTCCATATATTAAACATTCACATTTGTACATGTGTATATATACATAGATGTATACACACACATATACATATGTATACAGAAAGAGAGAGACAGAGATACAGAAAGAGAGAATGTCTTAAAATCCATTTTCCACACAACAGAGAGAATGATCATCTAAATAAGAAAATCAGCCCTAGCACTGCTGCAAAGTGGCCTCCTGCTGGATCCAGATATTTTACCACAGCTCTCACGGTTGCCATTGTCCCTCCTGATCAGTATTATGTGGTCATCAGGAGTTCCTTTCTGGTCCTCATGCATAAAAAAAGCAACCTTATCTATTCCAGGTCCCTCACTTGAATGCTTTCCCCCCAGATTGCTACTTGGCTGGCATATTCTCAAACCTGAGATCTCAATATAAATGCCATTTCCTCAGAACTCCTCTCTGAAACTACAGTTCTCTCTTCTACCCCATCTAAAGTGGCCTCACCAAGTTTCTATCGCATTACCTTAAATATTTCCTCGACATCACTATAGTTACCTTATGTATTGTTTTTATTGCTTACCCTCTTAAATAAGAGAGTAACAACATGTAGAGGTATTGTTAGTGTTGCCTATAACATATCACCACCAATCCTGACATACAATAGATGCTCAATAAATATTTCATAAGTGAATGAATCAAGGAAAAACTGAGTTCATAATTCACATATCATTGAATAACTTGCTTTCTTCCCATGAACAATGAACTATGAAAACAGTCCTATGTCAGCACATATACAGCTTTTCTTTCTAGTTGCTGAATTGTAGTCCAAAATGTGGCTACATATCAGTAAATTAAGTACATTTCTATTGATGGATGTTCAGGGCTTTTTAAATCTCTTGTTATCAGGCACAGTCCTGAACTATACAGATTCGCATTTGTATTTGAATATTTTTGCACAACTTGTTCTGCAGGATAGATTTCTACGTGTGAAACTGCAATAAAAAGGTTTTTAAATATATGTAGATAAATTCAAGTGGCCCTCAATGAACACTGTCAAAAACTACAAAGGGTCTGAGATTTTTACCCAGTTGATAAGTCAGCCTGACACAGGTTCATGGATGCTGGCAGAAGACATGAGACTCCTGTGTTAGAGGCAAAGGACTTTGCTGTTCACGTCACTGCAGGCAGTCTGATTTTTATATTTGCTATGGTCTAAATCACCCCCCAAAGGCTCCACCTCCCAATACCATCACACTGGGAATTAGGGCTTCAACATATTAATTTGGGGTGGGAAACAAAACACACATTAACACTTATATATAACAGGCTTAGAATGTGATTGTGGCATGTGATTTGTTTTGAAAACGATTGATCATGTCTCAGATTGCTTTCTGTAAGCTGTTGCAGCTGGTCCCTTCAGGCCTTTTGATGTGTCATGGACGCTGTGGTTAGCAGACTGAGTAGCAGAGGAAGTGCAGGAAGACTCCAAGTAGCAATAATTACCTGTAAAAACCAAGTCTGGAACTCTGGGAGAAGTCTCTTGCATTGCACCTTTGACCTTCTCCATGTGGTCAAGGAAACATTACACAGAGTTTTATTATGAGTACACCCTTGAGTCAAAGAATGCAGGACAGCTGCTCTGAACTCATTTCCACGGGACCTCTGGGTAATCTATGTGTGACTTTGGATAACTTCCTTAACCTCTCTTGGTGTCTTTTTTTTCTCTTCTATCAAAAAAAAAAAAATAGTTTGAATAACCCTTAAAGATACCTTCAAATAAAGATCAGTGATGCAATAAATATGATCTATATTTTTACAGTTGAATTTTTTGTAGAAGCAGGATTACCCATCAGGGCAATAGAAAGAGGAAAAATACATTTTAAATCATCGATTAATCCAAGATAGTCTTTCTTCAACTTACAGTTGCTTTAGATACCCCCTTCAAAGGGATTTGATTTTCGCTAGTCTTATATCCTCAGCCATCACCCACATCTCCCAGCCAAATATGATCCTGTAAGAAAGAAAGGAGTAGAGAAACCCACCCAAAGCATCCCACAGAGATGGAGTAAGGCAGAACTGGGCTCACATACCTCTTCAGCCACTGCAAACCAAGTTTTTAGTCTCTAAAATACTTTTTCCTCGTCTACATTATGGGGTTCATAGACTCTAATGGGGGCATCAGAATCAGTGAAAAAATTGTGCTAATAATTATAGAATTATAGCTGTAATGAATGCTAGAAACCCTTTAAACATTGAGTCCTGACTTAGATAGAGAAGGTCAAGAAAGCTGGAAAGCAATTTCTGAAGGTGCTGAGATGGGAAGGTTGAAGAAGGCAGCATGCCAGGCTGCAGAAACATATGTTCAAGGGCTCGGGAAAGCATAGAATGCTCAAGGGAACAAGAGAAAGTGCAGTGAGCCTGAGGAAACAAGGAAGAAGATAAAGCTAGAGAGTTGGATGTGGTTCAAATCAGGAGCTCATACAAGTATCATCCAAACCAAGACACACTTGAGAATAAATGGGGACAATTTTAATAATTATGCCAGGATAACAGGTATGAATCAGCGCTGTCCATGGAAAATGAGAGAATTGAAAAGAGGGAAGCCTATTAGGAAATTATTGCAGAAACTAGATGAAATAAAACATATTATGAGAGATATATTACAACTAAGAAATCTTGGGTATAGAAGGTGTAGTGGGTCTTGTAGAATGCAACAAGATTTTGGTGGTGAAGGAGTAGTAGATAAAAGTGGACTTCTCTTTCCTCTCTGGAGGGAGACCTGCCTTGCGTTCTAGCAGGGAATAGAGGAATCATGTGTATGATCCAGCCTAACTAGCACATGAGCACTTTCATTAAAGAAATATAACAGATTCTAAACATCAACATTGGCACACCAGTGAACACTTCAGATCAATGTTCCTGCATGTGTCGATTGTACTTCATGAAATATTTGTCCAAGAAATGTAATTAACAGGACCCCCTGCAGGTTTCAGATGTTCATAATATCCCTCTAATTTTCAAGAAATCACAGCTTCCTTTGGCGTAGGAATCAACAGTCATTCACAACCAGAGTTTATGCTAATTTCAGAGGCAAAGACAGCTTCAAGGTTAATCTATCCAATCTGTTTTGCTCATCTGTTTCCATCTAAATCTTTACTACAACTTAAGAGTTGAAAAGGAAAAGAGCAGAAGGCAGCGAGCAAAAGAAGGAGGAAAGAAGGAAGGGAGAGACAGAGGGAGGGAGGGAGGGAGGAACTATTATGTTAGGAGGGAACTAGGATTCATCCATGTATATTTATTTGTTTGCCCTCATGTTTCTATAAGGAAACATAAGGTAGGAACCAAACCAGTGTGAACTCAAAGTGAACCCACTGGGCTTCGCTTCTAGGAGGAAATCCGAAATCTCCCATGGGATTGAGTAGCATAAAAGCTGTATTGGCATCTTTTCTGGAGTCAGAACCCAACTTGTGAAAGGGAAATTTTAAATAGGCTTGAGAGAAACAAATGAGCATGTTAGGAAGACTGGGCCCTTTTGGTAAGTGGAAATAAGAACTAGAAATGTACTTATTTTAGAACAATTTTTATGATGAAATATTGACCTTCTTGTTATCAAGGTCACAGTTTCTCTCTCTTGGTCTCTCTCTCTTTCTGACTCTCTCAGATAGGGTTAGCCCACAACCCAAGATGAGATAGGAAATGTCTGCTCTGACCTGCTCCCATCTGCTCTCTTGGGGCTGCTTGACTGCCCTTGGCAGGGCCTACTCATGTCTGAGGCCTTTGGTGAAAACCTGGGTCCCACCATTGTCCCTTCCCTGAGATATTACAGTGAACATTTATTTAATAGCCTAATACCAGTGACCCACAAAGGGAAGTCCCGAGAAAATGTTTACATTTTTTAATGAGGATAAAAAGGAAAGTGAAGGAATCAAATTTCAAATGTGGAATATCAGACACTGTGGACTGGAATGGAAAATTATACATATACATGCATATTTATAAACATATAATATATAATGAATAGAGAGCAAAGGTACAGGTATCGTCAGCTGATGTGATATAGGAAATACGAGTTCATTATCTACTGCTCTGGGACTGCCTGTACCGCGGCCAGGTAAATTGTAGTGGGAAAAACAGAAGTACTACTCTTCACTCTAAGGGAGCTTACGTTTCTTGAAAACAACATCTATTACATAAGCAGATAAGTGGGTGCTTTTTCTTTTTATAAAAGAAAAGAACAGAGTTCCAAAGAAGAAGGTGAGGGTGGAACTGGGAGCTTACTCGACTGAGTGGTGAGGAAAGGCATCCTGAGGACACAGTAAAGTGAGACCTAGGGTGGGGAGCTGCCATGCCAAATTTGAGGAAGTCCATTCCACTGTTCATATTTCGTTCATATTTCCTTCCAATCGTTTATTGTGTACATGTATCACAGTTTAGAGCATCCTTTTTTTTTTTCCTTTTAGACCAAGTCTCGCACTGTCGCCCAGGCTGGAGTGCAGTGGCGCCATCTCGATTCACGGCAACCTCCGCCTCCCAGGTTCAAGCGAGTCTCCTGCCTCAGTTTCCCAAGTAGCTGGGATTACAGGTGCCCACCACCAAGCCCAGCTAATTTTTTGTATTTTTAGTAGAGACAGCATTTCACTGTGTTGGCCAGGTTGGTCTCAAACACCTAACCTTGTGATCCACCCACATCAGCTTCCCACAGTGCTGGGATTACAGGCGTGAGCCACTGCGCCCAGTCTAGAGCATCTTTTATATTCTGTTATCTTCCTTCCACTCAGTGCTATACTAACAGCAATTTATCAAATTGTAACTTTCATAAATATTTCTAGTTGTTACTTAGTATTTTCTTAAATAACTCTCCTTAATTTACCAAACACTTTAGGACATTTTCCATTATTGTGAATAACACCTTGGTGAATATCTTATCATATAAACAATTATATTTCAAATTATTACCTAGGATACAATCCTAGAGTTGGGATTATTGGATAGACTGTGACCACTAAATGTTTGGTACATACTGCCATTTACTGTGTATGAGTCATTATCTCATAATACACTGACTAAAGTTGTTACAATATCTAACTTTTTTATTAAAAGAGTGAACATGAAAGCTTGCATTTTGATTTGCCTCGTTCGATGTCTTTCAATTGACTGACCTACCTTAGCAGCAGATGTTTCCCGAGGTGCTAGCCGAAAGAGTCGCTGGACAGCGGTTACGCATCATGGCCCATGCTCACCTGTGGGACAGATTCTTGCAATTCCAGCCCTCTCAAGCCCGTGGCACTGGCTCCTAGGGCCAGGCAAAAGCTCTCATCCAGGGTGGGATTCTGGATTGCCTGTGTCTCTCTTGCCCCAGCTGGGGAACTTCAGAAAGCCTGATCTCTACTTGCCTTTGAAAGACATTTCTAGGACTCTGACATGGTTTTAGGGAAGCAGGGATGGGAGACATTGTGAATGGTCACAGGTAGGGACTGCTGCTCCACCCCAGCTCTTACCCATTCATGAGCCCCAACTCTCTCCCCACTTAGCGAAAGCACCTTCCACATTTCGTCCTTACCTGAGAAGTGTAGTTAGTGTCATTACCAGCCCAAAGTTTATATAAGACTTGCCTGTGGCCCGCTTATAGTAGGTGTCAGGTCCTCCACCCCCAGACCTAGAGTCACAATGTGGACCTAGAATCCTGAAATCTGCATTTTTCAAAATACTTCCCTATACAGGTAGAGGCTAATGTGTGCACCTGCTTAAGATCCATTGATTGAAGAGTACTCCATTACTCCTTAAAAGCTGGAAGATTTCCACTCCAAAGAGTGGACTTTGTGCCAGTCTCTAAGCATTCAGTCAGTTGTTTGTCTTTGCAGCACTCAAAACCCTATATAAACAGACTCAAGCAGACCCAGCACACCATCATGATCCGCAAGCCCAGACTTGTAAAGGTACTCAGCTTAGGATCTCGGGAAATCCCCGTTTCCATAAACAAACAAAGGAAGGAAAGGTTTAACAATCACCCAAAGAAAGCCATTCCATAGACTCCAAAAATCTTTTTATCCTAATTATCTGAATAATTAATGCAAAGTCAAGCTAGGATATAATTTCATTGTTCTAAGTGGAAAACATGTTTTCAAAGTTCATCAGACTCTGGTGTAAAAGAACACAACCAAACCAACATAGCTCCAAAAATCGTAATCAGAGATGTTAAAACGACTTACGTTCTGTCTGTAGAACAAAACATATTCTTTAAATCCGTAGCTTATGAAAAGAATCAGTAGTTAGCACGTAATGTATTTTCTTTTATAAAGCGATAGGGTATTTGTGATTGCGTGCCCCATTGTACAAAGTTCACAAAAACATTATCTGTGATCAATGCCGAGTATGGACAGAGAATTTTATATTGCCTTAAGGGAGGGAGTCTTGGTTGCCTTCTTAACAAGCCAAGGAACCATTTTTAAATCCTGCTGAAAAACACATCAAATGTTGGAGGGACGCTACCTAACTCAGCAAGTATATAAATGGAAAATCAACATTTGAGCCCAAAATACAAAGGAGGCTAGTATTAACAACTAATATATAAGACGTTTAAAAACTATTTTGTTTCTAGCTTTTCAGTTAACACCGGTTACTAAATGCAACTTACTGAGCTGTGTTACTTGCTCACTTTATTATGAACAGTGTGTTACTTGCTCAAAGGAGAACCTCCTGTGCGTGGCTGGTAATACAAAGCCTCCTCCCTCAGTCTTCAGCTACAAGTGACTTCTAGTGGTCAGGCATTCAGGACAAACTCAAAGGCACATCTTAGCCCTCCCTGACTGACTCCCCACTTTCACTGGCATCCTTATTTCCACCCTGCACCCCCCCGCCCAAAAACACTTGGCTCTCCCATGAGAAACAAGCTGAATTTTATTTAGAAATCTGTGTATGTTCCTTTCCTTCCTTTTCACCTTTTTCTACAAAAAATGTTGAAACAAGTCAGGGTATATACCAAATCCATGGGGCCTTCCATAGCCACTGCTATAAGCTGTCCTCCCCTCCAGTAAAACTGCCAACACTTACCATATGTCTCCTGATGTATTTACCCTGCATCATACACTACAGAGCTTCATTAAAAAGGGAGATGTTCAAGAATCCAGGTCCTAAATCCACATATTAATTATAAATTCCTTAGGCTTTGGATAGCACCTGTATAGTGCTTCTTCATCAAATTTTGTGTACATGGTAGGTGTTAATGTATGAAGAAGTAAACAGTAATTTAATAGTAATGAAGTAATAGCAACTATCATTGTATTGTGCATCTATGAAGTGCCAGACACTTTTCTAAGCACTTCGTATACGTCATTTCATTTAGTAACCACAATGCCGTTTATCATTTTTCCCCATTCTTCAGGTGAGAAGCATGTGTATGAATAAGAGATAGATGCTAGTACACACCCTCAGCTTGGTGAGGTGCTATGCTGTGAGAGGTTTCTGGAACCAAACAGACTGAGAAAGTACAAGGGCATGTAGCCCCTTTTTCTCTCCACTGACCCGAAATGTTTTTGAGCCCCACAAAGGGGAAAATATGACAGTAGCCAAGTCCACATGTGGGGCTAGGCGGTAGGGCAAGAGGGGAGGAAAAAAAAAACAAGAAGGAAGTTAGATTCTTAAGTTGAGAGTTAATATCTGGGATCATCTATAAATCCTTCTAGCTTTCTCATGTTCCTTGTCTGTGCTGGGGAAAAATGAAGGTCTTCACCAAATATTAAATCCAACCAAGTTTTCTTTCCTCCTTCCAGTAGAATCCTACTTCGTCCATTCTTTTAGTTGTTTTTTTTTTTAATATCAACTGAGTGCTTACTATGCAAAAGGTTTAATGTTAACCTATAAGGCATGATTTCACTCTTCCTGGAGAGAAAGTGAAATTTGATAAAAGAGACATATAGAAAAACTGGAGGAGGAGAAAGGAAAGGACAAGTCAATGCTGTTGGTAATGAGGAAAGCTTCCGAGGGGAGGTCATACCTCAGTTGGTTGTTGAAGGATAGTAAGAGTTTGCCAGGTAAAGTTTGCAAAGAAGGGTTTGCTGGAGAGAAATTGGCATGTCCAGAAGCTGCAGGTATGCTGGCCACCCATGGAATTCAGTAGAACACCTGTATCCAGGCATTTTCTACATTTCTACTCATAAGAGAGGTGCTGTCTCTGGCTTTGTGTGGATAAGTAGTATTAAAAGTGTTGTAGGGCAAACATTCGTATTTATGCTGTATTTAACTTTTCATTAATAATAAATTCAGGTGAAGTAGCATTGTTATTAATATTGATCAACATTCCAATTGAAAGCACAGATGTCAGGGATTTTTTAAAAATGGGTTCAGTTATATTTAATAGTGCTGTTGATGAGAGGAAACCTAATGAAAACCAACAGATGGTCTATTTAATATCGCTCTTGGCTTTGAAACATGTGCCAAATGTGATACACACAAGGACTTGACAGGGCTGCTACTGGAAGCCTTTAATTACAACTATTTGCACTCCTGGGCCTGTTGAAATTGCTAAAATAACACTGCGACTCTAACACTAGCCAAGTTAGAATTTAAATAATACCAGTTTTGTGATACTGTTTGTGGCATTGTATTTCTAAATGACCTCTGTAGACAGTTTTCCTGGCAGTTTTCTCTCTCTCTCTCTCTCTCTCTCTCTCACTCTCTCTCCCTTCCTTCTCTCTCTCTCTCTGTCTCTCTCCCTCCTGATTGTTTTTTCTTTCAATTAAACCCATGGCCAGGATGAACTCAGACAGTCCCCTCCCATATCAGCATACTCAGTCTGGAACACTGAGCAGCATCTCCAAGGTCAAAAAGCATGGATCTCCTTACTATTATGGTTGACTCAATTACAGACAGCCCAGCTGGCATAAACTGCCAAAGCAATGAGTAATTAATTAATAATAATAATGACAACATCAATGACCCCTTTATAAACCTTGCCAGTCACTTGGCAAATATTACCACCATTCCTTGTAACCACAGAAAACAGAGATAAAGACACTGAAGCTGAGAAGGGCTCGATATTAGGCTCAAGGTCACACAGCTTATAGGCAGTAACTGGGCAGGCTAATTAACCAGTAAGAGCAGGATAGAACAGTCAATTATGGCAGGATAGTATCTCACAAAAGAGAAAGAAGCAGAAGGAGAAGTGGGTGGGAAGGAGGAGGAAAGGAAGGAGAAGGGGAAGAGGAAGAGAAATAAGCAGAAAAAGAAAAGGAAGACCCATAATATGGTTTGGCTGTGGCCCCACCCAAATCTCATCTTGAATTCCCACATGTTGTGGGAGGGACCTGGTGGGAGGTAATTGAATCATGGGGGCAAATTTTTCCTGTGCTGTTCTCGTGATAGTGAATAAGTCTCACGAGATCTGACAGTTTTAAAAACAGGAATTTTCTTCTGTACAAGCTCTCACTTTTTGTCTGCTGCCACCATGTAAGACGTGACTTGCTCCTCCTTGCCTTCCACCATGATTGTGAGGCTTCTCCAGCTACATAAAACTGTATGTCTAATTAAACCTCCTTCTTTTGTAAATTGCTCAGTCCCGGGTATGTCTTTATCAGCAGTGTGAAAATGCACTAGTACAGTAAATTGGTACCAAGAGTGGGGTGTTACTAAAAGGAAGTTCAAGATTAAGGCTCTGGCAGATTCTGTTTCCAGCAAGGGCCCTTCCCCTGGCTTGCAGATGGCCACTTTTTCACTGTTTGCTCAGGAGGTCATTCCATGGTGACTGAGCTAAGGGTGGAGAAGGAAGGGAGGTCAGATGTCTCTTACTAGGAAACTCACTAAACACTAATCCTATGGGATCAGGGACTCATCTTTATAACCTAATTTAAACTTAATCACCTTCTTATAGGTCCTATCTCCAAATAGAGTCACATTGAAGTTTAGGGCCTCTGTAGACAAATTTTGTAAATACACAATTTGGTTCAGAGCAATTATCTTTATTTGAATTCTCTCGAGACATAGACCAAGATATCAAAACTTGATAACGCTATCAGAAAACTATAGCCAGTTTCTTTCTAAAGATAGATATAAAAATTCCTAATAAATTATAATCAAAATAATACAGCATCATATTTTAGAATGTCACATTTTTAACTAAGTAAAGTATAGTCCATGGCTACTGGTTCAGCATTAAGTAAATTTCTCAATATAACTTATTATATAAACAAATTAAAGAGAAAAAAGCAAAAACTATGTGATTATATCAACATGTGCTAAAATTGTACTGAATAAAATTTAGAAGACCTTCCTAATTAAAATTCATAGTGACATGGGAATAGAAGAAACAATCTGAACATGGAAAAGTCTAATTAACAATATCCAAGTAAAAACATAGCAACAAAGGTGAAATATGAAAGTCATCATGATTATAAAACAGGAACAGTAACTATTCCCATAGTCAAAAACCAAAAATATCTCCATTTGATGGCTTGCCTAAAAAATACAAAAGACTACTAAAAACGTGCTTGAAATAATAAAGCAATTTGGTAAAGTGGCTGAATCCAAGTTGACTAGATAGATTTTAATGCTAACAATTTCATGTTAGAAATAGGTATGCAAAAAGGAAAATCTCATTTTAAAAAGTAGTAAAAACTATAAAATATCATAGATTAAATTTAACTTAAAATTAGTAGGCCTATATGAAAAGAGCTATAAAAAGTTATAAAAGGACATAAACTAACACATGAATAAATAGAAAGACATAATATGTTTCTGGATTGGAAGACTTTTAATATCACAGTATTTCCAATTTTATTTAAACCTATATGTCATCTTACTATAACAGTAATCAGGATCTTGGTTTTTTAAAGTGGAAATTTTTTTCTAAACTTTATGTGAAAAAATAAAAGCATGAGAATTTCCTAGAAAAAAATTGGAAGCAAATAATGAAAAGTAATTTGCTTTTCAAAGTTTTAAATGTACACAGAGGTATTATAAGAGCAGTACTGACACAGGAATAGACAGATTAGTGAACAAAACAAAGAGTGGTACAAAACAATATGCATGATTGGAAATTAATATATGTAAATGTGATATTTAAATTATTAAGAAATTATTATTTTTAATAGCGACATTAAAATAATTGTCCATCCATCAGCTAAAACAAATCTTTTTCTATAAACATACGGATAGTAAATATTATGAGAAAGAAAAGAGCCAAGGATGATATATAAACAATTGGGTATAGTCGTATTCCAATAAAACTTTTTTTAGAAAAATGAGCAGCAGACCAGAGTTAGCAAATGGGCCATAGTTTACCAACCCCTAATGAAAAGAAATTTAAGTGAGTATTGTTATGTCATAAAAATAAATTACAGATAGTTTTAAAACCTTATATTGTAAAAACAAAAACAAAAATATTAATGCTAACCATATTAAAAGGAGGAAAGTTTTATAAGCTCAGTGTAAAGAGGCTTTGTTTGTTTGTTTTAACTTTTAAGTTCAGGGGTACATGTGCAAATTTGTTTTACACGTAAACTTGTGTCATGAGGGTTTGCTATATAGATTTTTTTGTCACCCAGGTATTAAGCCTATTACCCGTTAGTTATTTTTCCCGATTCTCTCCCTCCTCCCACCCTCCGCCCTCTTATAGTCCCCAGCGTGTTAGTCCCCTCTATGGGTCCATGTGTTATCATTTTGCTCGTATTTATAAGTGAGAACATGCAGTATTTGGTTTTCTGTTCATGTGTTATTTTGCTAAGGATAATGGCCTCCAGCTTCATCCATGTTCAAATGGAATCAAGAGGTCTTTTTCAATAGATGGTCAACTCAGGTAACAGAAAGGAAATGACTTACACATTTGTTACCTAACTATATAAAAGTAAAGCGTAAGAAACTGAACGAAATTCAAAGACAAACTACAGCCTAAGGGAAGTATTTGCTGGAACATATGACAAGCAAACAATAACTATATGTAACATGTAAAGAGTTCTTGCAAACTGATAAGTAAAATTAAACTGATCCAACTGATGTATCTGTAAAGGATATATGCTCAAAAGCTCAAAAGCAGAAACTCAAAATACTCATAAACTTAAAAATGCATGCTCTTCATAAATGAGGTCAGGTCACTCCTCTGCTCAAAACCTGACTGTTTTAGGTCATTGGGAACTAGTTCACTGGCTCTAACCCCAGCTTGGGGTGGCTCATAAACAACAGAAATGTATTCTTCACAGCTGTGGAAGCTAACAAGTCCAAGATCAAAGTGCCAGCATGATTGGGGTCTAGTGAGGGGCCTCTCCCAGGTAGCAGATTGCTGACTTCTCAAAGGCTAGAGCGCTTTCTGGGGTCCCTTTCAGAGGGCACAAATCCCATTCATGCAGGCTCTGCTCCCATGACCTGATCACCTCCCAAAGGTCTTACCTCCCAATCCACTACAATGAGAGTTAAGATTTCAATCTGTAGATTTTAGGGGGACACCTTCAGTCCATAACACCAGCCATGGCTCTCATTTCACTCCGAGGGGAAAGCAAAGACCTCACCATACCTGCAGGCCCCATTATCTCTTGAGCTTTTCCCCTGCAAATCCCCCTCTTGCTCCTTCCTTCCAGCCATAGTGCCTGCTGTGCTGCTTCTGAGAATCACAGGCATGCTCCTAATATGGGCTTTGCAGTGATGCCTCCTCTACCTTGAATGCTTCTCTTTGAGATTTCTATATTCCTTTACTTCTTTCAAACCTGCTCAAATGTCTTCTCAAGAGGCCAACTTCTGACTACCTCATGTAAAACTGAATATCCCCATCACCATACATGCACCACACAGACCACACACACCACACAGATATGCACACACAACATATACACGCCACACACACATACCACACACACACATACGCCATACCACAGATACACACAACACATACAGGCACATATACAAGAATACACACACACAAACACACTCCTAATCCTCCTTACCTTGCTCTATTTTTTCTTTTATTATGAAATATCATCATCTTCTAGGTTTGAGGTCTCTCAGCTTGGCAGGTTGCTAACAAGCAAATTAACCTCAGGGAACATGGACTTGGAAAGAGCTGTTCCCAGTCAGCCATCACAAGCCAATGCAGGCCTGCTCTAGCACATAGTAGGTGCTCAGTAAATATCTGTTGAATGAACAAACGCTAAACCGCACTTGTAATTATAAAAGTAAATTAAAACAAGATACAGCTTTCATAGATCAAAATGGCAAGCATGTTATAAATGAGTAACTTTAAAACCAACAACTCAACAATCTTCCTTTTAGGAACTGATTCTATAGAAATAAAAATTTCAGTGCCAAAGGGAGGCATGTATCTTAATACATTTATTCCAACAACACTGTTTGTAATAGCAAAAAAACTGGAAATAATTTAAATACCCACATGAATAGAAAAATCGTGAATGAATTATGGTATATCCATCTTACTAAATGTTGTGCAGCCATGAAAATAATGAGTTGTATCTTTAAATATCAACCTGGAAAGCTATCCATGATATGTTTTAAGTGAAAAATAGAAGTTGCAGAAATTATAAGATCTAATTGTGTTAAAAATGTTTAAAAAATCATTATAAATATGTATTTTACTTGCAATATCATAAAACATATTTAAAACACTTAATTTAGAATTAAATTTGGAATAAACTTATATAAAATGTCATACTGTTTTCCTTTTATACCTTAAAAAAGCCAGAAAGCCTTTTGTAATAGTCTCTGCAATACCCAGAACAGAATAGTTTCCTGCCTAGAGAATTTATCTGTAAAGTCTCTGCCTTAGCAAAAGGACCTTGTTGAATTACCTTCAGATTCTGTTTTCAGCATCCTCTTTCTCATTGTATTATTCTTAGACTCCTTTTTTCTCTGCTCCTGTTCACTATATAGCTCATGCCTTCTAGGCTTAGGCATCACAATACCAAAAAGCTGGCAACAAAATGACTCTTGGCTTGCGACAAACCAAGTGCCAATGTCTCATCATTACCTAAAAATACAACCCAAAACTACATTTCCAAAAGGAATCTGAAAGAGAACTTTTTAAAAGAGAAAGTAATTAATAATAACGTAGCTACTATCTTGAGCCCCAAATCTGTGGGTAAGCAATGATGCAAAAGTCAAAACTTAATGAGTTTGGTGAGTTTGGGAATTTGGTGGGTGAAGATGGAGGGGTACAAGATAAACGGAGAACTCAGACACACTAGGTCATATTAAGGAGAAGAGATGATATTCCAAGGGCAGCAGAAAGCCATAAACGGGTTTTGTGTAATGGAATAACATCCTATGCCTTGTGTTTTTAAAAGACCACTTTGGCTGTTATGTGGAGAATCAGATTCAAGGAAGCAAAACAGAATTAAAGATCTATTTTGGAGTCATCCACTGGGAGACAATGGTGATTTGACATGGATAGAAGTAGTAAACAGATGCCAGATATTCCCTAGAGCACTTACAGTAGTATTCAGTGATGGATTGGATGTGGTAAACAGAAAAAGATAGGAATCAAAGATAATCCCACATCATTCCCAATGTCCTCAGGTATTCTGGTATTCAGAGGTCTGGCTGAGAAAGGGAAGTCAGCGACAGGGATTGAGAAGGAGAAGGTAGTCCTATCTTCAATAAGCAAAGAATGGAGAAAGTCTGGCATGGTATAAAGAAAACTCGGAGAGCATAGAGCCACAAAAAGCAAGAAAATAGAGTGTTGCACAGGAGTAGTTAACTGTGTCCAATGTCGCTGAGAAGCCATGCAATATAAGGGCCAAGAATGACACTGGATTTGCTAAAAGAAGTTAAGGGCACTCCTGGCCCAGCAGTCAGAGTAGAGTAGTCAGGTTATTGGCAGAGTGACACAGAGAAGAGAGGATGTAAATGAGAAAGACAGTGATGGGCATCACCATTCCTTGGGGAAGATGTGTTGAAAAGAAAGCCAGAGACGTGAAGCAAAAGATCGAGGGGTATATTAGATCACTGAAGGGTTCATTCACAACTAGATCACCCCGGAGCTTATTTTTACATTAGTAGAAATGATCCACAGAGAAGAAGTGAAAGATGCAGAAGAGAGAAGAAACTGCAGGAGCAAAGTCTTCAAGTGTGGAAGAAAAGCCTGAGCCAGATACCAGGTGGAGTTGCTACTCATGGCCCAGGTCACTCATGCCAACAGGAGAGACATGGCCTGTGTACACAGGCAGCCATGGTGGGAAATTGAGCAGAGGTAAGACGGAGCTTCCCAATGGGGACTTTTCTTTTCCCATTGAAACAGGATGCAACGTCTCCAGTGAAGAGTAGGAATTGGCCAGCAAAGGAAAGTGTTGAGGAACCATTTCAGAAAATGGAGGAACACATTTTTGTAACAGGGTAGTGCACCTTTTTTTTTTTTTTTTTTTTTTTG